>NC_047027.1:6861379-6891740 GCF_902652985.1 Pecten maximus | reverse complement strand
GTATACAAACCATTCATTATTCTTTTCCATCCTCCATGAATTCAATCTTTTGTGTTGTCATTACTCCCGTCAACTTCAGTATACCGACGGCCAGGCCCGTTCATCACATTGGTTTTCAGATTTGCTGAGAATTTCCAAAGGAATTTGAATTGACGCTGGGGTCAAGATGGACAGGGGATATAGTAATCGTGCAGTCCGTCCCCATCTTGGTGTAATAACTGAATGTTTAGAGGCATTTTTCAATATGAAGGATGGAACAGAAGTGGTGATTTAAAGTTGTACACATTGGAGTGTGGTGCAGTGAGAGTCCAGAGTATCCAAAGAAAATCATCAATCCACAGCAAATAACTGCACAGTCAACACTCAGTTTGTGTGTATAAAATCAACCGGTCAACACTCAGTTTGTGTGTATAAAATCAACCGGTCAACACTCGATTAGTGTGTTTAAAATTAACCGGTCAACACTCTATTGGTGTGTATAAAATCAATCGGTCAACACTCAGTGTGTTTAAAATTAACCGGTCAACACTCGATTGGTGTGTATAAAATCAACCGGTCGACACTCGATTGGTGTGTATAAAAACAACCGGTCAACACTCGATTGGTGTGTATAAAATTAACCGGTCAACACTCCATTGGTGTGTATAAAATGAACCGGTCAACACTCAGTTTGTGTGTATAAAATCAAAGTTATTTTAAATGGCTTTGGAGATATGTTATATTAACACTGTGAATCATCAAAACTGTAGACCCTTTATTAGAAGGCACTACTAGACCACTCAGTTGAGGAATTAATTGAAAGGGTCTTTGAGATATTCTTAAACCAATGATTTTGAATATTTGTTTCCATGGTTACCATGAAAATAATGAAACTGATAACTCCTCCATAACAGAGGACACAACTAGACCACTTGATGAATCTGGCACTGTTTTTGACCATCAAAACTACAGTGCTGGCTGAGACCGATTTGTATACCAACTGCTAAACCTCCCCAGGGCAGAGGGATAAAAACATCAGAAAGTCCTTGGACAATGTCAACAATACCTTTTTAACATTTTATGCCTCCGACAGCCTTGTGATTGTTGCACAAAAAGTCAAAATACAATCCGATTAAGCATTGAAAATTATACCCAACAATGTACACTATACACTCACCAGCTTCAAGTGCAAGTTTGAACCTGATCTAGGTCATTTATGCAGATACAAAGCAGATTTCTTACCATTTTATTATAGTATCAGAGTAGGCTAGGTTTTATTATAGGTCTCTGGGTTTCTTTGTTTATTAATATGAAGTTATTTAAAGGATTTTAGTATATGATCCCTGTGACCTTGAATATCGGTCAAGGTGATTCAATTTAACACACATGGTAACCCTTAAACTTACCCAAGCATTCTACAGGCCTAATATCAGGTCTCTGGGATATTTACAAGCAGTTGTCTGAATATTTTAGTATATTTGACACCTGTGACTTTGAATGGAGGTCAAGGCAATTCATTTGAAAAAATTGGTATATCTTCAGCCCAGCATGTTACAACTCCAATATCAGGTATCTGGGCCTCTTGATAAAGAGAAAGTTGGACAAGTTAGGGCATTACATTAAGGAATAAATTATCAAGCACTCTTAATGGAAGCAGTCTCGGGTACTTGTAATCACCTAGGTTTCTTGCAGATACTGATATGTAAAAGTTACTGTACTGTACTGTACTGTAATATCAAACGGTTTTAACACATGGTTACCATCTATATAATATGTGAAAATTTGTTTGATCTTTACCTTAACATCAAATATAAGAAATCAGAGACGAGGTAACAGAACATGTTTATTCAACATTAAATACTCATAATAAATTAAAAATATAGAATTAAAAAAAAAATGCAATACATAAAACTTTGTAAAAATATATTAGATAGAACTTTTCCGATGATCATGCAAAAATATTGTTTGTTGTCAACATTTAAAGAAAGTTTAGTTATTGTTATAATATTTTCGACTGGACTCAATGATATAAATACAAGAGGGTTCTTTAGAGAACAAATCAGATTCATCCATATATACTGCCAGATCGTATAATTACCTAAGGTTAAGTGTGATGTTAGAAATGTCAATGTGTTTATAACATCACCGAGATATTAACAGAGACTATTTGATGTCACACAGAGCTGCCACTCCACGTAGGATCCAGTGGTCTGGGTTCTGATTGGTCTTAAGCACAACGAAAGTGATGTAGGTGAGATCTGTACGGTTGGGTTTCTTGTAAACCGGACATTGATAGAGGCGTGGGTCCTTGGGGGCAGTAGAGTTGATAGCAAACATATGGACAACTGGCAAGGCAGTGAACAGTACTTTGGGTGTGGACTCACACAGACGACTGTTCCTCCTGTCCCAGGCTGCACCGTCCAGGAAAAGGCCATAAACATACACACCCTCCTGTAGGACAGGAAACATCATTAATACCACGGTATATACTGATTTTGAAAATAATATGATACACAAAATTTGAATGGCACTTTCAATTAAAATGACCAAGAATTGAATTTAAAGGTTGCAAACCAAGTAAACAAATACCTAACAATTCAGAAATGTAGAATAACAGAAGACCGATTTCACCTAGCTTTATGACACCATTAGAATGCTGGCTGAAATGACCTAATTTCTGACTGTATGATAAGGCTCCAACTTACTGGAGGTGCTGATGAGATATCCTCCTTGTTCTGTCGTAAAACATCGTTGTGGAGAGTAACAGAATCAAGGGCCCAGCCTTTGTGTGCTCGGGTCACTTCTTGCCTCATAGCTGTCAGGAAACCTGAAAATGATCGTGAAAAATTAAAGTAAAGTAAGGTTTTATTTAATCCTGTATCATTACCAATTTCAATGTTTTTGTTTTCAGTCCAACTTTCCTTAAAATTTCTCTTTCAAATATCATATGTGGTTTTACATTCCAATGTTCACAAACATTACAAGTTATACAATGTACCATATTCATACTGTAAAAAGCCCAGTATGCCACCCACTAATTTTGAATTTGTCATCATTTTATTTAAATAAACTATCAATTTGAAAGTAGCACAAGTCAGAAAGTTAATGTAGAGTCAGAACTTTTACCTTGAGGATTGAAGAATCCCGTCATCCAGAATACATCAGGCCGGCCAACAAACACCCAGGCGTAGAACTGCTCGTTCCTCTCCAGTAACTCTGTGAACCAGAAGCCTAGTGTTGAGGACTCCCAGGAAATCTTTCTCCACAGACTGGGCACTCGTGCATCAAACATGTTGTCCAACGCATCACGCAGATTCTGTCAATTGATGGAGTTATAACCAAATTTAGAGGTCAGGAAATCACAAGTTTTGAGATTTACTCTAAAACAAAACTATTAAAATTGGGGAATGTTGTTTTTGGGGGATTGTACCCAGCCAATATTTTATATAATCAAATAAATGTATATACAGGATATACAGTATATTTATAAGGATTCCTGCAGATAGTTTACTCAACAACACATGAACTAGTTCAGACAGCAGGGACAACTGTGAAATATTAGCCATGTAAACTTAACAGCCATTTACTAGAATAGTACAATATATCAATAGCAATTCTAACAGCTCACCTCACTCATGATGATGGTTCCGTCAATAGCAAGCCTGAGATCTGTCAGTGTAATTCTTACTTCATAGATCACCCTCTGCATTCGGTCAATTTCCTGCTTGAGGAAGATGTTGAGGGGCTGCAGGTGTCCATAACGCCTCAGTCGATCACGCACCTGTAATGACACAGTTCATCATCAACGACAATGAACACACACAAACAAACCATGTGCTATCAACATTAGATCATCGTACATCAAAATACTGAACATATTCAGTGTATAAACAATTGCTTGATTCTTTTGATGTTTTTTTATTTCCTTACTTCAATTTTCAGTCTACATCATGCAAATTTTCTAACTCCATTGACTTAAATGGTATACTGAACTGAAGCAGTACACAATCAGTTTTCTTCCATTAGCCCATTCTCGTGTGAAGCTAACTGATGGAGGAAGCACTTTTCCAGGTTTAGTAATATGTCACAAACAATAAATGCTTTGAAAACTGATTTCATGTCTTACTCTATTCTTATATAAACCGTCAACATGTTCTACTGTAACAACGTAGTCAACTATTTTTGTCAAATGTGTAGGACACCAACCTCGTGTGGTAAGTAGTTGCCTGGTAGTTTGCTAAGCATGTCTGACGCCATCTTGTATACAATGCTCTCCCTGGTCTCCCCAGCTCCCCCACCACTGTCCTTGGGCTGGATGCTCATCATTGTCTCCAGAACAGAAGTACTTAAGTTGGTCTGATACCTAAACAGCGAACACCCAAAATGTTTGTACTCAGGTTAGTCTGATATCTAATCAACCCGAACACCAAAAATGTTTGTACTCAGGTTAGTCCGATACCTAATCAACGAACAATAAAAAAGTTTGTACTCTGGTTAGTCTAACACATATACAAAGAACACTAATGTCTGAACTCTGGTTAGTCTAATACCTAAACAGCAACTTTCAGAAAGTTTGTACTCAGGTTAGTCCGATACCTAATCAACGAACAATAAAAAAGTTTGTACTCAGGTTAGTCCGATACCTATACAAAGAACACCAAAGTCTGAACTCTAGTTAGTCTAATACCTAAACAACAACTTTCAGAAAGTTTGTACTCAGGTTAGTCCGATACCTATACAAAGAACACCAAAGTCTGAACTCTGGTTAGTCTAATACCTAAACAGCAACTTTCAGAAAGTTTGTACTCAGGTTAGTCCGATACCTATACAAAGAACACCAAAGTCCGAACTCTGAATACCTAAACAACAGCCTTCAGTAAGTTTGTATACCTCAGTTCGGTCATATCCCGAAATAATGGATGCCAAAAATAAATCATGTGGAACTCAGTTGAATGTTGCAGAAATTGTAAATACAAAATGTATTATAAAGTGCACCACTTTTGCAGAACTATACACTCTCACGGACTCTTCAGTTTATAAATTAATTTTATTGCAGCTAATGATTAAATATGTTACAAAGCAATTTTCTTCTCCATGTTTCATTATATCCAGTTTTGAGTTCCTACATAAAACATTTGCAGAAAAGTTTTGGAAATGGAAAAGTTTCCATGTCTTTTGATGAGTACTTAAAACTATCTTAGGGTGATCATTTGTTCATTATTCAGTTGTAGAATATATTGAGAAATTTCACAAGTGATCTATAAAATGGCGTTCTCTATACGAGTTGTAGAATACATTGAGGAATTTCACAAGCGATCTATAAAATGGCATTCTCTACACAAGTTTACTGATGTCTGTGCATCTTACGTGATGTCAGCGTTGGTGTGAAGGCCCAGAGCCTCTGGGGAGTCGACCAATGGCAGGTTTTCTATGAAGGCCATGGTGTCATCAATACCCTTTACTTTGGGGATCTTGTATCCAATATAGAACTGGAAACTGTCCAGGAACATGAAGTCTCCAAACCACACCTAACAGTCAACAAAATAAAACCAATGATTCTATAAAGTCAGGGTGGTGGAATGGCGGTATCAAGTCAGGATTTTTCTTAACAGGTAAAAAACCAACGGAGCTTGAAAATAAAATTTCAGAGAAACTGATCCTTTTTATTTATTTGATCCTTTTTGTTAATTGATTAAGACTTCGGAGCATGTAGTGTCAAAACACAATCAGAATGTTTAAAGAGTTGTTTTTTCCATGTCAATGTGACAGCCTCAATAAGAAAATAAATTGATACCTAGAACATATACCAAATATGTATTATTACCCGACTGTGATAACAGAGAGTTAATGGAACACATGGCTAACTTACCCTTCCAAATGTATTGAGGAGGCGCTTGTCATAGTCATCAGTAACTCGACCACCATACTGTACCTCTCCTAACATGTACCGCACCGTGGTCCAAGATATACCCTGTGTAATACAGACAAAACTAAATGGTAGACTTTTCTCTGGCTAATATTTGGTTGAAATTCTTTCAGCCATATTTGACGTTAAGTGCTCTAAAAAAATCATATGACGGACAAAAGGTGTTGCGACATGGACTAAGCTGAATTTTCCAAGTATTAAACAATATAATGATTATTGTATTTCCAAATGTTTGTCTAATTTTATACCTTTTTAGGATCAATATCATCCAGGTGGTTCTGAACAAATTGTACACTGGCCGTCCAATCAGATGAGTTGAACTCGTAGGGAATGTTCCAACCAAGTGGCCCAAACTTTCTCCTCTCCTTCAAACACGTATAAATAATACATACTAGTTTCTCTCCTTCAAACACGTATAAATAATACATACTAGTTTAACTGTTGAGCATTAAATTATGACTTACTCTACTTTATTACAGTCGATAGATTGCTATAGTGAGATAGGCCATGTAGCCGGTAGTATTGACTGTGCGATGTGTTTTACTATGAGTATATACTACGATATTGATAAACATTTCATTTGTTATGTTTATAATAAACATTTAATCTGTCTTTCTGTGTGCATATAAACAGACTAACTCTACTTTGTGACGTGTTGACCTACCTGTACCACTGTGTGAAGGAAGGAGACTCCAAACAACATAGGTTTCCACTGCATCAAGGTATTGATATCTAGATAGTCCTGTGTGATGCCTGCGTACGTACGCTTCAGACCCGCCTTGATGCCCTGTGGTGGTTCATTTGTAAATTTGATGGAAGACTGCAAAAACAAACGGAGACAAATGGTAAGCATAGAAGAATTGAGGTAGTAACTTATAAGTGATTATTGTTATGACACAAGTAGCAATTTATCAACTGTAATTGTATTGTATTTATCATGCAATAAGTCCAGGGGACCAGCATAACCTCTAAATTCATATAAATGCAGGTGTCACATTTATTGCAAAATAAGAAATAGCAGGATAAGTGCCATTGATCTGTATGCTATTTTAGACTTGCATCAACAGGAGATCACAGAGTTGATAAACAGTAGTGAGCCGATTGTACCTGTAGAAGACTGATGGGGAAGGCAGGATGGACCTCGGTCGTGATCCACACTCGAAACTCCTCATGGACTTGCTGGGTCTCTACAATTGTCTCCAGTAACTCATCCATGAAATCCAGACCAAGATGGCAGTTCTGTAGCATGGCGAACCCACCCTGTGGTAATATAAAAATACTCAACTCAGTGCATTATCAATACTTAATATTTCAGTAACTTGTTTGTACTCCACCCTTTGTTGACGTCCTTTCATTCGATATATAGATATTGTCACTAAGGCTTGTAGGCCTGGCTATTTTTAGTACTTTCCTGGTCAGGCTGGTCTTCATATATTTCAGTACATGAGCGATGACCACATCAAACACATTATATATGGCACTTTCACTATAATTATTTTACTCACAGACTGCATGAAGAGACTAATTAGTTTTCTGGCATGAACTTCCTGACCTTGTCCCATGGAAATAGCTCGGAATTCTGAAACATTAAAACGATATCAACTTTAATCCTTTACTGTTTTGAGATAGTTTTCTGCACTATTTTGGTTCTATGAGAAAGAACAATATATATCTGTCTTGTATCTTATGTCTGTCTTATGTCTGTCTTATATCTTATACTATCTTATGTCTGACTTATATTAAACTTATACTATCTTATATGTCTGACTTATACTATCTTATCTCTGTCTTATAACTTATACACTATCTTATGTCTGTCTTAAACTTATACACTATCTTATGTCTGTCTTATAACTTATACTATCTTATGTCTGACTTATACTATCTTATGTCTGTTTTATAACTTATACACTATCTTATGCCTGCCTTATATCTTATACACTATCTTATGCCTGACTTATAACTTATACACTATCTTATGTCTGTCTTATAACTTATACTATCTTATACTATCTTATGTCTGTCTTATATCTTATACTCTATCTTATGTCTGTCTTATACTATCTTATGTCTGTCTTATATCTTATACTCTATCTTATGTCTGTCTTATAACTTATACAGTATCTTATGTCTGTCTTATATCTTATACTCTATCTTATGTCTGTCTTATAACTTATACAGTATCTTATGTCTGTCTTATATCTTATACTCTATCTTATGTCTGTCTTATAACTTATACTATCTTATGTCTGACATATCTTATACTATCTTATGTCTGTCTTATAACTTATACACTATCTTATGTCTGACTTATATCTTATACACTATCTTATGTCTGTCTTATAACTTATACACTATCTTATGTCTGTCTTATAACTTATACACTATCTTATGTCTGTCTTATATCTTATACACTATCTTATGTCTGTCTTATAACGTATACACTATCTTATATCTTTTACACTATCTTATGTCTGTCTTATAACGTATACACTATCTTATGTCTGTCTTATAACGTATACACTATCTTATGTCTGTCTTATAACGTATACACTATCTTATACACTATCTTATGTCTGTCTTATAACTTATACACTATCTTATGTCTGTCTTATAACGTATACACTATCTTATGTCTGTCTTATAACTAATACACTATCTTATGTCTGTCTTATATCTTATACACTATCTTATGTCTGTCTTATAACTTATACTATCTTATGTCTGTCTTATATCTTATACACTATCTTATGTCTGTCTTAAACTTATACACTATCTTATGTCTGTCTTATAACTAATACACTATCTTATGTCTGTCTTATAACTTATACACTATCTTATGTCTGTCTTATAACTTATACACTATCTTATGTCTGTCTTATAACTTATACACTATCTTATGTCTGTCTTATAACTAATACACTATCTTATGTCTGTCTTATATCTTATACACTATCTTATGTCTGTCTTATAACTTATACTATCTTATGTCTGTCTTATATCTTATACACTATCTTATGTCTGTCTTAAACTTATACACTATCTTATGTCTGTCTTATAACTAATACACTATCTTATGTCTGTCTTATAACTTATACACTATCTTATGTCTGTTTTATATCTTATACACTATCGTATGTCTGACTTATAACTTATACTATCTTATGTCTGTCTTATATCTTATACACTATCTTATGTCTGTCTTATAACTTATACACTATCTTATGTCTGTCTTATAACTTATACTATCTTATGTCTGACTTATAACTATAACTTATACACTATCTTATGTCTGTCTTATAACGTATACACTATCTTATGTCTGTCTTATATCTTATACACTATCTTATGTCTGTCTTATAACGTATACACTATCTTATGTCTGTCTTATAACTTATACACTATCTTATGTCTGTCTTATAACTTATACACTATCTTATACACTATCTTATGTCTGTCTTATAACTTATACACTATCTTATGTCTGTCTTAAACTTATACACTATCTTATGTCTGTCTTATAACTAATACACTATCTTATGTCTGTCTTAAACTTATACACTATCTTATGTCTGTCTTATAACTAATACACTATCTTATGTCTGTCTTATAACTTATACACTATCTTATGTCTGTCTTATATCTTATACACTATCTTATGTCTGTCTTATATCTTATACACTATCTTATGTCTGTCTTAAACTTATACACTATCTTATGTCTGTCTTATAACTAATACACTATCTTATGTCTGTCTTATATCTAATACACTATCTTATAACTTATACACTATCTTATAACTTATACACTATCTTATGTCTGTCTTATATCTTATACACTATCTTATGTCTGTCTTATAACGTATACACTATCTTATGTCTGTCTTATAACTTATACACTATCTTATGTCTGTCTTATAACTTATACACTATCTTATGTCTGTCTTAAACTTATACACTATCTTATGTCTGTCTTATAACTAATACACTATCTTATGTCTGTCTTATAACTTATACACTATCTTATAACTTATACACTATCTTATGTCTGTCTTATATCTTATACACTATCTTATGTCTGTCTTATAACGTATACACTATCTTATGTCTGTCTTATAACGTATACACTATCTTATGTCTGTTTTATAACTTATACACTATCTTATATCTTATACACTATCTTATATCTTATACACTAT
Source organism: Pecten maximus (assembly GCF_902652985.1). NCBI lineage: Eukaryota > Metazoa > Mollusca > Bivalvia > Pectinida > Pectinidae > Pecten > Pecten maximus. Next base: position 6,881,637 of record NC_047027.1, on the reverse strand, counting down.
CTTATGTTTGTCTTATAACTAATACACTATCTTATGTCTGTCTTATATCTTATACACTATCTTATGTCTGTCTTATAACGTATACACTATCTTATATCTTATACACTATCTTATGTCTGTCTTATAACTAATACACTATCTTATGTCTGTCTTATATCTTATACACTATCTTATGTCTGTCTTATATCTTATACACTATCTTATGTCTGTCTTATAACTTATACACTATCGTATGTCTGTCTTATATCTTATACACTATCTTATGTCTGTCTTATATCTTATGCACTATCTTATGTCTGTCTTGAGGAATACAAATAAACACAACTCTTACTGCAGAAGATCTTCACACATGATTCAAGTACAGTAACTGTAAGTTTTGATATTTTGGTGTCAGCAAACTTTGGCAGGGTGATCCATTTTGGTGTGTCTAAATTTGGCTTTTCCATCAACCCGTGTCTAATTTTGGCATGCTCAGGTGATCATATTGCATACTGATTTCTAACATCTGAGACACAGATAAAAATGTATTTTCTTCCGTGTATTGTTGAAGTTTTATCATTGTCATATGGCGATTGCTTTTGAAGTCATGGTGGTTCATAGACTGGGCGATCCACTGTGACCATAAACTGACCAAGTTCACTTTTTTGTTTTGATTACAAACAAGTAATTAATTCTGACATATCTATTGATATATCGAATTGCCATAATATATATATATAAAGCCAGTACAAGTGTCAGGAAAGCTATATCATTTAAAGTTTTGGCCGATTGAATTTAAACAAAGAATCAATCAAAACAACCTAAACTTACCTGAGCTACAGTACCAGCAGTACTCATGTTCAACAACATTCAAAATGAAAGTTTACAATAAGTACAAATTATCACAAATATCAACAATACCTTTATTGAAGAATGTACGTTAAAACAACACATTTTGTTCAAACATGCTGATAAAAAAAATCTGGAAGGTTGGGTCAAGACTTACCTAGATTTAGCTTCTTACAGAGCCCTTCTATCTGGTAGGTTGGGTTGAAGACTTACCTAGATTTAGCTTCTTACAGAGCCCTTCTATCTGGTAGGTTGGGTCAAGACTTACCTAGATTTAGCTTCTTACAGAGCCCTTCTATCTGGTAGGTTGGGTCAAGACTTACCTAGATTTAGCTTCTTACAGAGCCCTCTATCTGGTAGGTTGGGTCAAGACTTACCTAGATTTAGCTTCTTACAGAGCCCTTCAATCTGGTAGGTTGGATCAAGACTTACCTAGATTTAGCTTCTTACAGAGCCCTCTATCTGGTAGGTGGGGTCAAGACTTACCTAGATTTAGCTTCTTACAGAGCCCTCTATCTGGTAGGTTGGGTCATGACTTACCTAGATTTAGCTTCTTACAGAGCCCTTCTATCTGGAAGGTTGGGTCAAGATTTACCTAGATTTAGCTTCTTACAGAGCCCTTCTATCTGGAAGGTTGGGTCAAGAATTACCTAGGTTTAGCTTCTTACAGAGCCCTCTATCTGGTAGGTTGGGTCAAGACTTACCTAGATAAAGCTTCTTACAGAGCCCTTCTATCTGGTAGGTTGGGTCAAGACTTACCTAGGTAAAGCTTCTTACAGAGCCCTTCTATCCGGAAGGTTGAAGACTTACCTAGATTTAGCTTCTTACAGAGCCCTCTATCTGGTAGGTTTGGTCAAGACTTACCTAGATAAAGCTTCTTACAGAGCCCTTCTATCTGGTAGGTTGGGTCAAGACTTACCTAGATTTAGCTTCTTACAGAGCCCTTCTATCTGGTAGGTTGGGTCAAGACTTACCTAGATTTAGCTTCTTACAGAGCCCCTCTATCTGGAAGGTTGGGTCAAGACTTACCTAGATTTAGCTTCTTACAGAGCCCTCTATCTGGTAGGTCGAAGACTTACCTAGATTTAGCTTCTTACAGAGCCCTTCTATCTGGTTGGTTGGGTCGGATCCCATAGACAGTAGACATATGAGGGGTGTTCTGTTGTCACTCTCTTGCCATGTTGCCTCTAAGTTGAGTATGACGGATTCTGCATATTGCAAACCCATTGCGTCCCCAATAAACTTTCTGGCCTGAGGAATGGTTCTGTCTGGACACCAGGATCTAAAACCAACATACATAAATTGTATTATAATCACTGCTGGTTCTAAATACTTATCTCATCTCAACCCTTCTACTCAAACCAAAACTAAAACTGCATCATCCAACATGTTTTCCATAAAAAGGACTGAAGAGATCACTGACAATAATTACAGAAATTCCTTATTCAATCAATCCTGACAAAAATATACGGAGACAAAATTTTCCAAAATATATTCCTCAACCCAGAAAGAGTGTATCGAGAGTGCTTACCTGATGAGCAGCAGTTTGCGGAAGGAATCAAGTGAAGCACTGTAACCGTCTGGGATCTGCTCCTCCTCTGGAGCCTCGGTATCAAACCATGCTTTCCATCCTTTTTCGTTGCGGGATACCTAAACAGATGTTATAGCATTACCATGCATTTCCTTCACTTGTATTAGCAACATCAGGGGCACCAATCGGGTTTAAAAAAATCTGTTACTTAAAGAAACATAAGAATAAAAAAATGGCAGTCAATTCTGCCAAACTATACCTTCAAAATGATACACCTTAATCTTCACAATTTTATCATAAGCTCAGAAAATATAAACCACAGTATCATTATAATAGTGGCCCACCATCTAAATATTTCCAAACATTAAGTTTCGACATTTGTATTGAAAGTCATGTCAGCAGTGAATAAGATATTACAAGGTGTTGATACCAACATGTGAACTGATACCAACAGATGATGAATTAAATTGAAATTGAACTGAATTGTGGCTGAATTCTGAATTGTGGTTAAATTTACAATACAAAGAAGCAGTGACTTTGAGAATTAGCCCAACAGAACTGAGATTTTGTGTATGTATTTCAATTAATATTTTGTAAGTGATTTCCAACCAGTGATTTTTGTCTTTTCTATTATACAACTTAGAAGTCATAATTGCACTTGAATTTACCTCAGTCTAGTAATTTGTAAATTGAAATCTTTTAAATCAATATTCATGTAGACTGAATGGAAAACAGGCAAGTACCTGATTTAGAATCTCACTGAATTGAGGGAGTCCGCTGAGCTGTACGAGATTGAGCCATGTCATGTCCATGATCCACCGTGCTGGTTTTGGAGTGACAGCATTCAGATCCAATGCAGCACCACCTGTCATCACACCAACCCAATAAAAGATCAACAACAAATCTACTAATCAGATACTTCCTTTGGTCATATTCAAAATTCCACTTCAATCCTTTCTTCAATCGGATTCAAACTTTTACTTCTGGGCTTTTTCTGAGGTGGTTAATGGGCCTCATCCGTAATTGACATTATTTAATACCAAAGACAAATTCATAAAGTTGGCAGTTTATCACAAAAAAATAATTCCCAATTCCCCAAACCTCTTCTCAAAATGAGACAAAATGCCCCCATCCCAAACCAGTGAGAAAAAGCCCAGTACTCTGTCTGATACTTTCCTCCTTCACATTCAAACTACCATTCACTACGATACTTTTTTCTATCTGATTAAAATTTCTACTCACTGACAGATACTTTCTTCAGTCATATCCAAACTTCTACTCACAAGATAATTTCTTTGGTCACATTCAAACATCAAATCACTAATAACACTAACAGATACTTTCTTCAATCTGATTCAAATTTACTCAAAATACTTTCTTTGGAAATATCATTTGATTTTTGAATTGGGGTTGAATATAGTGTAGCAGCCTTCATGAGGACATCAGGAATCTGAAACGGAGGACAAGTACCTTTGATGAATGTCTGGAACTCCTTGGGTCTAACCTGTCCCTTCTGTATGTTGATTTTGAAGGTAACAAGCAGTGTGAAGAGGAACTTGTGCTCCTCATATAAACTACGACAGGTGTAACGGAAAACCTCATATGTCAGGAACTCTATGATGTTGTTGATCCTCTTGGCTGGTACTGGGCTTTTCTCAGATCTGTCAAATGTTAGTGACAAAAAACAAATGTTTGTATGTATTACTTCCAAAGATTCATTAACAAGGAGAGTGGCCCAGTAGGCTTGACAGATTACAGATGTATCCTCTAGATATAATGGTAGAGTTAATTACAATAATTTATAAGGTCTTAATATAAAGATTCATATGAAATACCTCATTTTGTTCTCATGACAAGTTGATTTCAAATAAATCAAAATAGCAAATTATTGTCCACTTAATTACTAAATAAATATTCTTTGGAGTAACAGTAGGATTGGGTCGGCTAAAATGTCTTCTGACAGAATAGACTACTAGGCAATCATGACAAGAAGATGACATCAAATGAGTTTTGTGATGGAAGTGCAGTCTTACTTTTGCATAGAGATGTCAAATAGGCCAAGGAACTGTTTGAGGGAAGTCTGGTACATCTTGTTGACCATACTCATGTCACAGACGAGGAAATACAAGATACTACCTCGTGTGGCCACTGTGCCAATAGATCAAACAACATCATAACAATTCCTAAATCCACTGTTACAGAAGTTTTCATCTAAGCACATCAAGTTTCTCCATGGAGATAAATTGTTTCTGGCAAACAACCTTTCCTACTAATGGCTTTTTCAGAAATATCTGAGTGGGAGGTATAGGAGGCACTTATATAAAAATTTAAAGAGGTGGTGGTAATGGTGGAGTAAATTTCAATTTTCTAGCATTCCTTATGTATAATATGTTTTAATATTTGATAGGTGGTGGGGTCTGGAAAAAAAATGTAATAATTCTATACTGTGAAAGTAATGAATTCAGATATCTTGTTCAGACTATGAAACAGTAATCTATCATCACTACTAAACAGCTATCAATTTGGACTTGAGAAGGTCAGTATTAGTTTACCGGGTCTGTACTCCTCTCTGGCTTCATTGATCTTGATCTCAGTTTCTGCGGCCACAGTCAATTTCTCACTGACCTCAGCTGCAGTGACCTTGGTGTTGGACAGTACTTGTATGAGGGACTCATCGTCCACCAGTGAGCCCTGTCAAATATTTTGGTTTTGGAAATGTCTTTATTAATTTTTCAAAAAAATAACAAACATGATACTTTAGTTTGCACTTTTAATAATTTTTTAAATCCAGGAAGTTATTTCAATCATTGAATCACCTGTTATTTACCGGTTCAGTGATTTATCAAACTGATCAGGAATTATGTGGATTTGAAAAATAATGATAGATTATTGTATACAGTCGAACCCACTTAATTTGAAATTGGATATATTGAAATATCGTTTAATTTTAAGTGAAATAAAATCCCCGTCCAAATGCCTTCTTTGTCTTTGTATTGTTTCATCGGTTATATTGAAATTGGTTTATTTGAAATATCACTTTATTTGAAAGGAAAGTATTGAAAGTCGCCAAGACTGGCTTAGATTATATAATTACCGGCCGTTACAGTATGTGCGTCTGATCAATAGATAGGTAAAAATGAAATGCTGATTTATACAATACAAATATATTGTGACTTTTAATCTTTAAATGCGTTCGTTATGAGCATGAATCTGTATTTGTTTACGAATATACCGTGAGGGATACAGCTTATCTTGGCTTCTAATACATATATACATCGAAATTGACTCTCATTTAACTACACACGAGACAATTACAAATGACGAGGCCATTATTAGGGATTCGACAGAAAATGACAACAACGTAACCAGAACAGTGATATTGACAACAACCCTCAAACAATTCGTGAAAATCCATCTATCATCGACGCACATGTCCGATTTCAGACGGTAGTTCTTGGAAAGTAGCCAGGATGTACCTGAACCTGTTCTCACGTGTGTCTGCGAACTCAACATAAACAAAAACAAGCAACAGTCGAAAACTTCTCCCGTCGAACTTAACATTATTTTTTATAAACTGTGAAACTATTATCATTTTGGAACCGATTGCAAATACTGAGGGCGAATTTGTTCTCCTAAAACCAGTTTTAGTTTCGAACCGGTTCTGTAAACTTTCCATTTGTTGAGTAAACCAGTTTCAAACCACATTTAAACTGAAACCGGTTCATTCATTTGTTTCTGATAAACCTAAACTAGTTTATTAAACCATTCAAACCACCACCGGTTGTGGTTTGGAAGGTTTCGTTTCTGAAAACAAGATGGCGAATGTTGTCAACATGCAGAATGTGCTCTTGAAGTGCGCTACGTACTCCAAACTTGCCAGCTATGGCTTGTAGTGTCATTTGACTGGACAAATAAAATATAAATTATAAATATTAATAATTGTTTTCCCATTGGTATGACAGTGTTCCCTTGTGTTTGTCATTGCATTGAATTGTGGAAGTATGTCTTCAACATAATTTGGGATTCGGGGAATTTTTGTGCGTTCAGGAGGTATTAACGTTTCAAATACTGCTCTGAAGCTTTTTCTCCCAAAGACACCATATTGAAAACTAGAATTTCGCATTTGTTTCTCAAGAGCAAACCAGTTTTAGTTTACAAACCGTTTTGAAAACCAGGTTTAAACCATAAACCCAAACCTAAACCAGTTTATTTGCAACAAATTTGCCCTGACTAAGTAAAATCAACTATATTGATTAATGGTGTGTTGTTTGACGTAGCGCGGTACTGAAATATGTCAGCAAAAGGCTGGATCCTGGTTATATTGAAAACCGGTTAATTTGAAGTATTTTTCATTCCCCAAGCATTTCAATATATCCGGGTTCGACTGTACTAATTTTTTTTTATGCAGCAGCTTAGAAAGTCAATCAAACTAAAATATAATTACAGAATAAACACACAGCAAATGTTGGTTGGATTGTTACCTTAGTGCTGGTGAGTTTGTACAGAAGATTATCCTCCAATTCCTGCATCTTCCTCTTGTTCACTGTAACATCTAACATGAGTTTGGCACGGTCAGCCTCCAGTTCCTGTACATAAAACACATCACTGTTAATTTACACAGTAACATCTAACATGAGTTTGGCATGGTCAGCCTCCAGTTCCTGTACATAAAACACATCACTGTTATTACACAGTAACATCTAACATGAGTTTGGTACGGTCAGCCTCCAGTTCCTGTACATAAAACACATCACTGTTATTACACAGTAACATCTAACATGAGTTTGGCACGGTCAGCCTCCAGTTCCTGTACATAAAACACATCACTGTTATTACACAGTAACATCTAACATGAGTTTGGTACGGTCAGCCTCCAGTTCCTGTACATAAAACACATCACTGTTATTACACAGTAACATCTAACATGAGTTTGGTACGGTCAGCCTCCAGTTCCTGTACATAAAACACACATCACTGTTATTACACAGTAACATCTAACATGAGTTTGGTACGGTCAGCCTCCAGTTCCTGTACATAAAACACATCACTGTTATTACACAGTAACATCTAACATGAGTTTGGCATGGTCAGCCTCCAGTTCCTGTACATAAAACACATCACTGTTATTACACAGTAACATCTAACATGAGTTTGGTACGGTCAGCCTCCAGTTCCTGTACATAAAACACATCACTGTTATTACACAGTAACATCTAACATGAGTTTGGCACGGTCAGCCTCCAGTTCCTGTACATAAAACACATCACTGTTAATTTACACAGTAACATCTAACATGAGTTTGGCATGGTCAGCCTCCAGTTCCTGTACATAAAACACATCACTGTTATTACACAGTAACATCTAACATGAGTTTGGCACGGTCAGCCTCCAGTTCCTGTACATAAAACACATCACTGTTATTACACAGTAACATCTAACATGAGTTTGGCACGGTCAGCCTCCAGTTCCTGTACATAAAACACATCACTGTTATTACACTGTGACATCTAACATGAGTTTGGCACGGTCAGCCTCCAGTTCCTGTACATAAAACACATCACTGTTATTACACAGTAACATCTAACATGAGTTTGGCACGGTCAGCCTCCAGTTCCTGTACATAAAACACATCACTGTTATTACACTGTGACATCTAACATGAGTTTGGCACGGTCAGCCTCCAGTTCCTGTACATAAAACACATCACTGTTATAACACAGTAACATCTAACATGAGTTTGGCACGGTCAGCCTCCAGTTCCTGTACATAAAACACATCACTGTTATTACACAGTAACATCTAACATGAGTTTGGCACGGTCAGCCTCCAGTTCCTGTACATAACACACATCACTGTTATTACACAGTAACATCTAACATGAGTTTGGCACGGTCAGCCTCCAGTTCCTGTACATAAAACACATCACTGTTATTACACAGTAACATCTAACATGAGTTTGGCACGGTCAGCCTCCAGTTCCTGTACATAAAACACATCACTGTTATTACACAGTAACATCTAACATGAGTTTGGCACGGTCAGCCTCCAGTTCCTGTACAAAACACACATCACTGTTATTACACAATAACATCTAACATGAGTTTGGCACGGTCAGCCTCCAGTTCCTGTACAAAACACACATCACTTTTATTACACAATAACATCTAACATGAGTTTGGCACGGTCAGCCTCCAGTTCCTGTACATAAAACACATCACTGTTATTACACAGTAACATCTAACATGAGTTTGGCACGGTCAGCCTCCAGTTCCTGTACATAAAACACATCACTGTTATTACACAGTAACATCTAACATGAGTTTGGCACGGTCAGCCTCCAGTTCCTGTACATAAAACACATCACTGTTATTACACAGTAACATCTAACATGAGTTTGGCACGGTCAGCCTCCAGTTCCTGTACATAAAACACATCACTGTTATTACACAGTAACATCTAACATGAGTTTGGCACGGTCAGCCTCCAGTTCCTGTACATAAAACACATCACTGTTATAACACAGTAACATTAGGTCTCAAAGTGAATAATTTAACCAGGTGGCCTATATTTGGCAACCAAGTCATAAAATCTAGGCGCCAATTGGAAAAATAAATCCCCAGCCAAGTTGTCTTAACTTAAAATAAAATCTTTTAATTCTTTAATACAGTATAATATTTCTGCAACTTTTTCGATTGTGAACATAAGTTTAGCATTGACTGTAACCTTTGAAAGATTAACACAATTGCATATTTCCAAAATTTTTCAGGGGCCATGAAAGTACCTTATAGGTCAATAACTGGTCGCCAATGGTGAATTGATGGTGCCATGGCCACTAAAATAGGCACCACTTTGAGAACACTTTGAGCCCTGGACATCTATCATGAGCTTGGCACAGTCAACCAACAGTCCCTGTACATAAACGCATCTCTCTTATACGGTAAACATCAGCTGGTCCGAGTGATGGTACTACTGCGTGAACCACTGACAATCTTATAACTACTGCTCACTCACAAATAAAGAACTACCAGCTGAGACAACAATCATCATATTTTGGTAGAGGCCTGAAACTGGTTTAAAAAATGCATCACAGACTTGTGATCCATGTATAGAATTGGTGAAAACAGATAATGTTCGGTCCATAACCATGATGATTAGAGTTTTGTGTTTGCGTATCAAGGAATGTTTTATACTTTTACAAGAAAGTGGCAATTTGAAAACACAGGGATCATTTTAGAGGGGACCATGGGGCCATTGGATGCAAAGTGTTGTGATTGGAACTGTGGTACATGACTTTCAAGGCAGGCAAATCAGCTTAAATTGCTCCGATATCTAATGTGATAATTTCATCAAAACTCAAAGAATTTGCAAAATTGTCTCCCCTAAACATCCCCAAAACACTAAAATGTCTTTACAAAATAAGCAGAATGAAAATTAAAGTAGAACTGTTGTCTACCTACATTTTTCTCTGTCATGATGACGCGACCTAGTAGCTGATCCTCTAAACCCTTCATAGTGACAGTGAAGTCGATGATGGCTGTCCTGGCACTCACCTAGTAACACATAAATAGTCCTTTCAGTTTTAGCATAAATTATGATGATAGTAACACAATGACACTCACCTAGTTACACATAGACAGTCCTTTCAGTTTTAACAAAGTAACACAATGACACTCACCTAGTTACACATAGACAGTGCCTTCAGTCTTAACATAGTAACACAATGACAAAAAGTCATCTTTATAACGCAGTAATAAATAAACAATCTTACAGTATGTAACAATACCAATGTTATTACATAAATGTCTTAAATCAGGAATTACTACAATATCATTCAAGCTAAAACTTTATTCAATACTGAATCTAACATAGATATTTCCCATTAATTCATGGTTTCTTTTAGTTTAATAATGCATAATGTTGTATAAATCCTGATCAACTCCAGGTCTCACTTCTTCCCTGTCCAATAGTATCTGACCTATTTAACACTTTTAAATCAATAAAATGCAAAATTCCACATTGAACTAAATTAAACTTCTCTGGCTGTTTACTGGGAGACTGTCCCTCGGTAACACTTACTTCTGGAGTGTAGGAAGGGTTTGGCAGTTTGGTGGTGATATACAGGTAAAAATCATTCATCACATCACATTCTTTGTCTCCTACTTTGACCTACAAATCAATGAGGATAAAGACTCATATTGATAACTTGAGTCAATAAATCTTAAACAACATATTTCATCAAAAGTACACCAAAAACTCATTCAATCATGATTAGTTTTAACCAAAACAATTATTGTACCAAGTTTGAGCTTATTTTAGATGATTGATTTATTTGCCAAGATCCTAGCTTATACTTACAATATGCATATGGAATCTATCTAAGGTGTTTTGACAATTTGGCAATTTCTTTGATTATTTCACAACAGAAGGGAATGGTTCTTCTGAAAATGAATTCTATCAAACTGAAGATCCAATGTTGGTGAGAGATTACCTGGTATAGTAACTAGATTTGAGATTACCTGGTACAGTAACTAGATTTGAGATTACCAGGTAGAGTAACTAGATTTGAAATTACCTGGTAGAGTAACTAGATTTGAGATTACCTGGTACAGTAACTAGATTTGAGATTACCAGGTAGAGTAACTAGATTTGAAATTACCTGGTAGAGTAACTAGATTTGAGATTACCTGGTAGAGTAACAAGATTTGAGATTACCAGGTAGAGTAACTAGATTTGAAATTACCTGGTAGAGTAACTAGATTTGAGATTACCTGGTAGAGTAACTAGATTTGAAATTACCTGGTAGAGTAACTAGATTTGAAATTACCTGGTAGAGTAACTAGATTTGAGATTACCTGGTACAGTAACTAGATTTGAGATTACCAGGTAGAGTAACTAGATTTGAAATTACCTGGTAGAGTAACTAGATTTGAGATTACCTGGTAGAGTAACTAGATTTGAGATTACCTGGTAGAGTAACTAGATTTGAGATTACCTGGTAGAGTAACTAGATTTCAGATTACCTGGTGAATTAAACTAGATTTGAGATTACCTGGTACAGTTACTAGATTTGAGATTACCTGGTAAAGAAACTAGATTTGAGATTACCTGGTAAAGAAACTAGATTTGAGATTACCTGGTAGAGTAACTAGTTTGAGAATGCCTGGTAGAGTAACTAGATTTGAGATTACCTGGTAGAGTAACTAGATTTGAGATTACCTGGTAGAGTAACTAGATTTGAGATTACCTGGTAGAGTAACTAGATTTGAGAATGCCTGGTAGAGTAACTAGATTTGAGATTACCTGGTAGATTAACTAGATTTGAGATTACCTGGTAGAGTAACTAGATTTGAGATTACCTGGTACAGTAACTAGATTTGAGATTACCTGGTGAATTAAACTGGATTTGAGATTACCTGGTTAAGAAACTAGATTTGAGATTTAATACCTGGTAGAGTAACTAGTTTGAGATTACCTGGTAGAGTAACTAGATTTGAGATTACCTGGTAGAGTAATTAGATTTGCATGCAAACCTATGTATATCTTCATACAAGTCCCCCCTTGAACTTACTTTGAATGTTGAACCTGATTTGATGAAATTTTTTTCCAAGACATTGTCAAGAGCTGGGTCAAGTTCCTCCTCAGCATCTTCTAGCAGGAGAGGGCGTCCCAGAGACAAGGCATCCTCAAGATGGGTACGGAAGTACTTGTGGTTCAGAGAGGTGACCTGTGTAAGATTATACATTATTATCGGTGGGTACAAAATTAATGTTACATTGCAAATAGTTATATACAAATGTATCTTTCTGATGGAGGCTACAATATTACTAGCCACAGAATACATGTGGTCAAACTGAACCTTTGTAACAATGTTATGAAGTGAAAGGCCATGCATTTAATATTTTGATCAATTTCTGATCGGTCCTCAGGTCAATGGTTGCATGGTTCCCAGAAATGTGTCTATTTTCGGGGAAATGCTTAAAAATCTGCATTTTTCTTAATTTTGGTTCTTAGGATCGAATATTAAGATGAGTGACACAGGAAATAAGCACAAGCATTTTGTAAAACTTATCTAACTGACCTGGAGGTCGCGATCTTTCTCTCTGTTCTTGATCCATGTTTTGCCCTGGCCCTGAGGGTCTACCAGCAGAGGATAGCGGGATGCTTTGGTAGTGACAATACCATTCTGTATGGACAGCTCATCATTAGGCAGACCTTGGATATTCCACTCACCTATCTAGAACAAGAAATAAAATTACTCATTAACAAAAGTGCAGTGTTTATGTTTTATACTTTTTTCTTCAATGGCTTCATGACATAATAACCAAAAGATCTGAGTGCCAGATCTTGGCACACACCATTAAATTATCTTTACTGGTCAAATGAAAGATTCTGTTAAGCACAGTTATAATAAGCTAAATCTCTTGAGATCCCTATATATAGGGAGTCTGACTAGGGGTGTCCTCCGCCAGGGACAAGGGGCACCTACGTGTGTATATAGTGAGGGCTAAGTGCCGAAAATAAGGTTCTATTTTTGTTCTTATCTAGGTTCCATTCTATTGAGATCATTTGCCTACAGTGTTTTGATCATATATTTAGACTCGCTATTAGTATTATAGATATTGGATAGTTCTAAATATGGATGATACTGTGAGTGGATGTGTACTGACTGTGTAATATTTTGTGATCTGGAATGTCATTATAACTTAAATAAACTTGAGGAATGGCAACTTCACTTCTGTGATATACTTATGGCAACGTCACTATGACCCATCATTACTTAATAGTTATGGCCGACTACGTAACTCAGTCATACTACTGACCAATTCCTTCCTCCAAATGTAGCTCAATATAAGTAAAATCTAGATGGTCATTCCTAATATGTTACATGAACATCCAACAACATCCCATCCCTCGGGGTTAGTCAGGGCCAGTCAGGGCCAACATATGTGTACCATCAACTGTTATCCAATGCTGATAATGTTAACCAGGTTAGAATGAGTTCCAATACAAATCCAACAAATAATAGTCAAAAATGTGATTTCCCTATACAAACTACAGTAAAGTTTACCCCCTCTCAGGGGCAAACATGAGTCCCCAGGGTCATGAAATTCAATTTTGGTAAAGCACCATAAGACCCCTCCATCTATGAAGAGTGTTTGATTGTACCATATCGGAGAGTAGAAAAGAAGATTTTTGAAAAAGTCAATTTGACCCATTTTAGCCCTGCCCCTCAGACCCCTTGGGTGTAGGGACCATATAATTCACAATTTTGGTTGACCTTTAGCCATAGAAGCTTCCAGCTAAATTTCATTGAATTTGGTTTAGGGGTTTTGAAGAAGAAGTTGAAAATGTAAATTTTTTACAGACGACGGACAAAAGGTGATTAGAATAGGTCACTTGAGACTTCATCTCGGGCGACCTAAAATTCTGAGATACTGGTCCAGGACTATTCCAGTAAAATATGTATCATACAGGGGAGCTGCAGACATGAATAGCCCTCAATTATATTTTGCACCATATTCTGAAGCCAAAATTGTCTATGTCTGGTATAACTTTGTGATACTCACTGTGGCATTGTCAACAAGCATTGTGATGAGGTTGAGGTCATTTGTGAAGGGAATATGTCGGTGGGATAACTCCTTCTGCCAGTTATTGAGCAGCTTGGTACGGAATTCCTGGTTAAATGGTCCCGAGTAGGACAGGAAACCTGTACACATTAGGACATCTCCAACCAGTCTGAAAATATTGTATACAAGACATGAGGACATCTCCAACCAGTCTGAAAGGATTGTATAAAAGATACGAGAACATCTCCAACCAGTCTGAAAGGATTGTATACAAGACATGAGGACATCTCCAACCAGTCTGAAAGGATTGTATACAAGACATGAGGACATCTCCAACCAGTCTGAAAGGATTGTATGAAAGATATGAGGACATCTCCAACCAGTCTAAAAGGATTGTATGAAAGATACGAGGAAATCTCCAACCAGTCTGAAAGGATTGTACAAAAGACACGAGGACATCTCCGACCAGTCTGAAAGGATTGTATAAAGGCATGAGGACATCTCCAACCAGTCTGAAAGGATTGTACAAAAGATACGAGGACATCTCCAACCAGACTGAAAGGATTGTACAAAAGATACGAGGACATCTCCAACCAGTCTGAAAGGATTGTACAAAAGACATGAGGACATCTCCAAGCAGTCTGAAAGGATTGTACAAAAGATAAGAGGACATCTCCAACCAGACTGAAAGGATTGTACAAAAGATACGAGGACATCTCCAACCAGTCTGAAAGGATTGTACAAAAGACATGAGGACATCTCCAACCAGTCTGAAAGGATTGTACAAAAGATAAGAGGACATCTCCAACCAGTCTGAAAGGATTGTACAAAAGATACGAGGACATCTCCGACCAGTCTGAAAGGATTGTATACAAGACATGAGGACATCTCCAACCAGTCTGAAAGGATTGTACAAAAGATACGAGGACATCTCCAACCAGTCTGAAAGGATTGTACAAAAGATACGAGGACATCTCCGACCAGTCTGAAAGGATTGTACAAAAGATACGAGGACATCTCCGACCAGTCTGAAAATATTGTATACAAGACATGAGGACATCTCCAACCAGTCTGAAAGGATTGTATACAAGACATGAGGACATCTCCAACCAGTCTGAAAGGATTGTATAAAAGATACGAGGACATCTCCGACCAGTCTGAAAATATTGTATACAAGACATGAGGACATCTCCGACCAGTCTGAAAATATTGTACAAAAGATACGAGGACATCTCCGACCAGTCTGAAAATATTGTATACAAGACATGAGGACATCTCCAACCACTCTGAAAGGATTGTATACAAGACATGAGGACATCTCCAACCAGTCTGAAAGGATTGTATAAAAGTTAAGAGGACATCTCCAACCAGTCTGAAAGGATTGTACAAAAGATACGAGGACATCTCCGACCAGTCTGAAAATATTGTATACAAGACATGAGGACATCTCCAACCACTCTGAAAGGATTGTATACAAGACATGAGGACATCTCCAACCAGTCTGAAAGGATTGTATAAAAGTTAAGAGGACATCTCCAACCAGTCTGAAAGGATTGTACAAAAGATACGAGAACATCTCCAACCAGTCTGAAAGGATTGTACAAAAGATACGAGGACATCTCCAACCAGTCTGAAAGGATTGTATACAAGACATGAGGACATCTCCAACCAGTCTGAAAGGATTGTATACAAGACATGAGGACATCTCCAACCAGTCTGAAAGGATTGTATAAAAGACATGACGACATCTCCAACCAGTCTGAAAGGATTGTATACAAGACATGAGGACATCTCCAACCAGTCTGAAAGGATTGTATGAAAGACATGACGACATCTCCAACCAGTCTGAAAGGATTGTATACAAGACATGAGGACATCTCCAACCAGTCTGAAAGGATTGTATACAAGACATGAGGACATCTCCAACCAGTCTGAAAGGATTGTATACAAGACACGAGAACATCTCCAACCAGTCTGAAAGGATTGTACAAAAGATACGAGGACATCTCCAACCAGTCTGAAAGAATTGTATACAAGACACGAGGACATCTCCAACCAGTCTGAAAGGATTGTATACAAGACATGAGGACATCTCCAACCAGTCTGAAAGGATTGTATGAAAGATATGAGGACATCTCCAACCAGTCTGAAAGGATTGTACAAAAGATACGAGAACATCTCCAACCAGTCTGAAAGGATTGTACAAAAGATACGAGGACATCTCCAACCAGTCTGAAAGGATTGTATAAAAGATATGAGGACATCTCCAACCAGTCTGAAAGGATTGTATAAAAGACATGAGGACATCTCCAACCAGTCTGAAAGGATTGTACAAAAGATACGAGGACATCTCCAACCAGTCTGAAAGGATTGTATAAAAGTTAATTGCATCTTAATAAATTTATTATAGATAAAGTATAAAGAAAACAATGTTCAGCAGTTTTGATTCCTTTTTGGACCTGTAATGGTGGGGGAAAGGATGTCAGAAAATCAAAAAGGGCCTAATACAAGAGATCCCAGAGGGATCTTGGTGCCCACCATTGAATTGTAAATTGAGAAACAACCCTTTCAAACAAGAGGGAAATATATATGAAATTTGAGATTTAGCAATAATGTCTGTCTGGTGACCATGTTGTAGATTGGTCCCAAAATGCAATACAACGGACCAAGGGGAATCTACATATGAAATTGGAGAAAGATCCCTTCAGTACTTTCTCAAAAATAGTGATAACAAACTTCAATTGTCAATATCCAAGATGGCTGCCTGTCGGCCATGTTGTTTTCCGATCGGTACCAGAATGCAATATGCATAACTACGGACCAAGGGGAACCTACATATAAAATTTCAGAAAGATCCCTTCAGTACTTTCTGAGAAATAGCGATAACAAACTTCAACTGTCAAAATCCAAGATGGCTGTCTGTCGGCCATGCTGTTTTCCAATGGCTCTCAAAATGTAATATGCATAACTACAGACCAAGGGGAACCTTCAAATGAAATTTGAGAAAGTTCCCTTCAGTACTTTCAGAGAAATAGAGATAACAACCTTTAATTGTCAAAATTCCAAGATGGCTGCCTGTCAGCCATGTTGTTTTCCGATCGGTCCCAACATGCAATATTCATAATGACAGACCAAGGGGAACCAGTATATGAAATTTGAGAAAGATACCTTCAGTACTTTCTTAGAAATAGCGATAACAAACTTCAATTGTCAAAATCAAAGATGGCTGCTTGTCAGCCATGCTGTTTTCTGATCAATCCCAAAATGCAATATGCATAACAACAGACCAAAGGGAACCTGTATATAAAATTTGAGAAAGATTCCTCTCAGAAATAGCGATAACAAGAATTGTTTACGGACGGACCACGGACGAGAGGCGATTTGAATAGCCCACCATCTGATGATGGTGGGCTAAAAATGCACATTGCACCAGACTGTAAGTCTGTAACATCTTTCTGTGAAAAACAGTGAAAATCAAGATGGTTGATATAAAGCTACTTCTCACTGGTATCTTCAGCCCAGCCTGTGGTCAGTGAGGGGCTTTAGACTTGTGAGGTAAATAACTGTTAGTCAAGGTATAAACTATTAGAGCTGAAACGAATGTTCACGAATGAATACCAATTCCCCGAATATTCGAATAGTGGAATCGTATTCGAATATTCAGTACGATATTTACTTCCCTTTAGTCCTTTGATCTGAAACATGTATAGTACAAACGTTTCATTTGAGTTTGTGAGAATTTCCAGCTAAATTCCAATACATCTTAAGCAGAATGTAAGCTATGAGGGATTTTAACGTACAAAGGTACTATACATCCAACATAGCAAATCATCCACGGGCCAAACTCATTGAAAACGTGTTAAAACGTCAGATTTCCGTTCCAATTAAGGATTCAGTTAACATAAAAATACATGTAAATAAAAATATTTTGACACGAATAGGTTCCAAAACTCGTGAATGAAAAGATAAAAACATTTTTCTGACATGACATCGCAAATAAGGTACAGTTGCTGCTATCTTTTATATCCATACTGTGTACAGTACTGTCAACCATGTGGTGCGCCATATGCATTACGTCAGTGTCAATAAAACGCTTTGAAACAATAGCGACATTCCCGGTTACAAGCGCCCAACCGACAGAGGAAAATTTACCATGTGGACAGTTCGCAGTCGTTTTATTTCATGTTATTTTGCCAGTATATTGAATGTAGAACATTTACATACGGACCCAATGTAGTGAACCTTGATTTTTTTTAATTATCTATTGGTGTTATAATGCAAATATTCCTTCCACAAGCTCGTCAATCAGGTAGGCCAGCCATGTTTACATTGTCGTCAATTTGTGAATTTGGCAATTTTTTTACGATTATTAAAGTGAGCTTCCAACTTAGTACTGGCCATTCTTCAGTTGTATATATCACTGTTACATATTAAAGCTTTTCAGACATCTATCAAGCTTAGTAAATCAGAAATAATTACGTTTTCTTAAGTGTCGACTGTACACTTCCGAATATTCGAATACTATTCGAATATACCAAACAAATATTTGAATGCAAAAATCTGCTATTCGTTTCAGCTCTATAAACTATATATGGAAAGAATTATCTTGAACAAGAGTTCTAAAATAATGACAACAGATTTTATCTAGTGACTGATGACATGCAGATATATATCCGTGACAAGGTACCTACCTCTCTATCTGGGATTTGAAAAGCTTGCTCTGTTGAGTCCATCGAACCTTCTCCCCAGCTAAACCCCCGATGAGGGTTGAGGCAGCAGTCATTCTCCTCCTACAGGACTCTGCATCATCCAGCAAGTCCTGTATATAGAAAACACAAAACATACAGGTGACCCCACACATATACAGGTGACCTCACACATACAGGCTACCCCCACATACAGGTGACCCCACACATACAGGTGATCCCACACATACAGGCGACCTCACACCTACAGGCGACCCCACACATATACAGGTGACCCACACATACAGGCTACCCCCACATACAGGTGACCCCACACATACAGGTGATCCCACACATACAGGTGACCCCCACACATACAGTTGACCCCATACATACAGGTGACCCCACACATACACGTGACCCCACACATACAGTTGACCCCATACATACAGGTGACCTAACACATACAGGTGACCCCACACATACAGGTGACCCCACACATACAGGCTACCCCCACATACACGTGACCCCACACATACAGTTGACCCCATACATACAGGTGACCTAACACATACAGGTGACCCCACACATACAGGTGACCCCACACATACAGTTGACCCCACACATACAGGTGACCCAACACATATAGGTGACCCCACACATACAGGTGACCCAACATAAATATATTGTATCCCAATACACAATGTGACCATCATATTAAAGAAATATGTTATACATGTATAGAATATCTTATTACATTTTTACCAGTGAAATATCAAAAATTATTCATTCTATAAAAGTGATATTTTTCACTAGTGAAGAATATCATATTTTAAAAATATCACTTTTGCTGATTTGACCAATCAAATTAATGATTAGAAAATACCAAAATAATTGACCAATCAGAAAGCCTGACATATATGTCAGCACCTGGACAGGGGAAACTACTTTTTTGTTTACAAATGATCACTGTAGTCCTAGTTAGCATACGGGGTAGGGTTTTCGTTAATAAAAAAAGTAATAAACAGAATATCTAACAGTGTCTTCAGTAAAACCAAATATATTTCACTCGTGTGGCTAATATTTTGATATTTTTCACTCGTGCTGCGCACTCATGAAAAATATCAAAATATTAGCCCCACTCGTGAAATATATTTGGTATTACTGAAGACACTGTTAGATATCCTCTATATATTCAATAGTTTATTCAGATATACAGAATGTTATACAGGCTAAGACAGATGTTGATATAGACAGAACCTATATACTGTATCTATACTGTTTATGTCACTAACAATAAGCATGCTTCCATATATATACTTCTGGCTACAATGTTTATGTCTCATTGTCTGTACCTGTTTTTCTTGCATGGCTGCATCGTACATAGCCTGGACAGCATCAAGTTCTTTCTGTTTATCATCCAGCTGTCCCTGAGCTGTGGACAGCTCATTAGTGGCCACAAGGAGGCGAGCCTCTTGCTTTGCTAAATTGGCCTGACAAGGAAAAAAACAAGACAAAAACTTTGAATTCTGCTTAATATCCTGGATTTGATTACTAGTCAAAACACTTTGTCATAGTTAGCCTTCAGTTAACATAGAAAAATGATGGAAGTACAGTATATGAGAAGGCATATTACCAAACATGAGC